>NW_022589724.1:16863867-16903116 GCF_004348235.1 Phoca vitulina | reverse complement strand
CAGCCTAGCTGGATATAGTATTCTTGGCTGCATATTTTTCTCATTTAGTGCTCTGAATATGTCCTGCCAGTCCTTTCTGGCCTGCCAGGTCTCTGTGGATAGGTCTGTTGCCAATCTAATGTTTCTACCATTGTAGGTTACATATCTCTTCTCCTGAGCTGCTTTCAGGATTTTCTCTGTCTCTGAGACTCGTAAGTTTTACTATTAGGTGTCGGGGTGTTGACCTATTTTTATTGATTTTGAGAGGGGTTCTCTGTGCTTCCTGGATTTTGATGCCTGTTTCCTTCCCCAAATTAGGGAAGTTCTCTGCTATAATTTGTTCCATTATACCTTCTGCACCTCTCTCTCTTTCTTCTTCTTCTGGGATCCCAATTATTCTAATGTTGTTTCGTCTTATGGTATCGTTTATCTCTCGAATTCTGCCCTCGTGATCCAGTAGTTGTTTATCTCTCTTTTTCTCAGCTTCTTTATTTTCCATCATTTGGTCTTCTATCTCACTGATTCTTTCTTCTGCCTCATTTATCCTAGCAGTTAGCGCCCCCATATTTGATTGCACCTCATTAATAGCCTTTTTGATTTCTACTTGGTTCGATTTTAGTTCTTTTACTTCTCCAGAAAGGGTTTCTCTAATAACTTCCATGTTTTTTTCAAGCCCAGCTAGTATCTTTAAAGTGATGATTCTGAACTCTAGATCTGACATCGTACTAATGTCCGTATTGAGTAGGTCCCTGGCAGTCGGTACTACCTCTTGTTCTTTTTGTTGAGGTGATTTTTTCCGTCTTGTCATTTTGTGCAGAGGAGAATAGATTAATGAGAGAACAAAATGCTAGCAGGGTAACAACGTCCCCAGAAAATATACTCTAAACAAATCAGAAAAGACCTGAAGCAGTGGGAAAAGAAAGGGAAAGAGAGAAAAAAGAAAAGGAAAGAAAAAAAGAAAAAAGAAAAAGATAAAGATAAAAACAAACAAAAGCAGAACAAAACAAAACAAAACAAAAACAATGTGATCAAATATGATCAGGCTGGATTATAGATCAGTGCCACACACTAGATTTTGGGTGTATTTTGGTCTGTTAAAAGAAAGTCCCTCCCAAAATTTTAAAGAAAGAAAAACTTATATATGTACAAAAATAAGGGTTGATATGATGAAGGGATGGAATATGACTGTAAAGATGGAAATTATAAAAAATTTTAAAAAAGGATTTGATAAGTTGTTTGAAAAAAGAAAGAAGAGGATTAAAAAAAAAAAGAAAGAAAAAAGGGAGAGAATGTGATCAGGCAGGGGAGTAGAAAAAAACCATACACTAGAGATTTAGAGTATATTTTGATCTGTTAGAAGAAACTATCTCAAGATTTTAAAGAGAGAACAACTTATATATATATGCCAAAAATACGGGTAACTACTATGAAGGGATAGAATATGACTTTAAAAATGAAAAATAAAAATGTTTTTTTTTTAAAAAAGGGATCTCTAAAAGTTTTTGGTTGAAAAGGGGAAAAGGAAAAATCAAAAAAAAAAAAAGAAAAAAGGAAAAAAGAAAAAAAGACAGTTAAAAAAAATAATTAACTTTGAAAGACTAAAGAATCATGGTAAAAAAGCCATGAATTCTATGTGCAGTATTCCCCTAGCGCTGGAGTTCTGCCGTTCTCATTGATCGGTAAACTTGGTCTTGGCTGGCTGTTCTCGCTGATCTTCTGGGGGAGGGGCCTGTTGCCGTGGTTCCCAAATGTCTTTGCCGGAGGCAAAATTGCCCCGCCCTTGCCGGTCCGGGCTAAGTAATCTGCTCGGGTTTGCTCTCCGGAGCTTTTGTTCCCTGCAAGCTTTCCGTACAGCTTTGGAGGCGGAGAGTGAAAATGGCGGCCTCCCAGTCTCCGCCCCGGCGGAGCCGAGAACTCGGGGTCCCGCTCCTCAGCGAGCCCTCAGAGAAAAGCCGTCAGTCACTCCCGTCTCCCCGGTCTCCGGCCGCACTCCGTGCTCACCCGGCCTGTGACCGCGCCTTTCTATCTGGCACCCGACCCCGGGTGGAGTCTCCAAACCCAGCAGATCCCCGCGGTGCACTCCCGCACCTCTCCTCCCCGGGGAAGAAGGTGAGTCTCCCCAGATCTGCCGCTTGTTGGGTCCCTGCTGGAGGAGCAGTGGCCCGACTGTGCCGCGGATCACGGTCTATGGCAACCCCGAGCTGAGAGCCCGCGCCTGGGCTCCGTCTCTGCAGCCGGCTTCCCTGCTCCGATACCTGGGAGCTCTGCCGCACTCAGGCACCCCCGGTCTTTCTGTGACCCTGAGGGTCCTGAGACCACACTGTCCCGCAAGGGTTCCACCCCCCACTTCGCCACCAGAGTGACGTCCCTCAGCGGAGCAGACTCTAAAAGTTCCGATTTTGTGCTCCGCGGCTCTATCACTTGCCAGAAGCGGCGGACGGAGGCCCCTCCCCCGCCGTCTATCCTCCCGAATATCGCCTCGGATTCACTTCTCCGCACGTCCTACCTTCCAGAAAGTGGTCGCTTTTCTGTTCAGAGAGTTATTGCTCTTCTTTTCTTTGATCTCCTGTTGAGTTTGTAGGTGTTCAGAATGGTTTGATCCCTATCCAGCTGAATTCCTGAGAGGAGACGAAATCCAGGTCTCCTACTCCTCCGCCATCTTGCTCCGCCCCCCTATTAACTGCCTTATTAAGTGGCTGCTCCCATATTAGGGGCGTAGATATTTACAGTTGTTAGATCTTCTTGTTGGATAGACTCTTTAAGTAGGATATAGTGTCCTTCCTCATCTCTTATTACAGTCTTTGGTTTAAAATCTAATTTGTCTGATATAAGGATTGCCACCCCAGCTTTCTTTGGTGTCCATTAGCATGGTAAATGGTTTTCCATCCCTTCACTTTCAATCTGGGGGTCTCTTTGGGTCTAAAATGAGTCTCTTGCAGACAGCATATCGATGGGTCTTGTTTTTTTATCCAATCTGATAGCCTGTGTCTTTTGATTGGGGCATTTAGCCCATTTACATTCAGGGTAACTATTGAAAGATATGAATTTAGTGCCATTGTATTGCCTGTAAGGTGACTGTTACTGTATATTGTCTGTGTTCCTTTCTGGTCTCTGTTGCTTTTAGGCTCTGTCTTTGCTTAGAGGACCCCTTTCAATATTTGTTGTAGGGCTGGTTTCGTGTTTGCAAATTCCTTTAGTTTTTGTTTGTCCTGGAAGCTTTTTATCTCTCCTTCTATTTTCAGTGACAGCCTAGCTGGATATAGTATTCTTGGCTGCATATTTTTCTCATTTATTGCTCTGAATATATCATGCCAGTCCTTTTTGTCCTGCCAGGTCTCTGTGGATAGGTCTGTTGCCAATCTAATGTTTCTACCGTTGTAGGTTACATATCTCTTCTCCCTAGCTGCTTTCAGGATTTTCTCTTTGTCTCCGAGAGTCGTAAGTTTTACTGTTAGATGTCGGGGTGTTGACCTATTTTTATTGATTTTGAGAGGGGTTCTCTGTGCCTCCTGGATTTTGATGCCTGTTTCCTTCCCCAAATTAGGGAAGTTCTCTGCTGTAATTTGCTCCAATATACCTTCTGCCCGCCTCTCTCTTTCTTCTTCTTCTGGGATCCCAATTATGTGTGAATGTGTGTGTGTGATTTGTACAACTGTGTGTATGATTGTGGGCTTCAGTGGGAAATACAGTAAATGCTGTACTTTTTTGGGTAGTCAGGTATACCCTTGTTTTATTGCTCACGTTGACTCGAAGCTCCCTGATGAGGAACCATAACTGATTCTCATCTGGTTCTCCCCACCCCCTCAACCTCTGAAGGCCTAGGCTTTCACAGATGCTCCTGATCTGTTGGTCAAATTGAATGGCTGAGAAAATGCTGTGCTCTGTTGTAAGCATCCATGCAAAGACCTGGTTGCTGAAATGTGTAGTGGACTTAAGGAAATATATCAATTATAACAATAAGACTTATTATTACATAACTGACTTAAGGAAATATATCAATTATAACATAAGTCTTATTTAAGACTATTAATCACTGTTCACATGCTTAGAACAGGTTCTGGCACATAGTAAAAGCCCAGTAAATGGTAGCCTTCATCATTAGTACCCCACTTCCTCAATTACGACCAGTTATCTAACGCTTGTTAGCTGCTTCAGTGCCTCTTGCCATGGATTCCTCCCAGCATCCCGCGGAGGTAGCTGTTAACGCGCCCATTTGACATGGGAAAATCTGAGGCTTGAAGAGACAGAGTGATGTGCTTAAGGAAGTAACTCTGCAGAGAAGCAGAACTGCCCTGGGGACACTTTCCCACCCTCTCTGTCAGGTTCAAGAGTTCCATGCTCTCTCAGCACTTCAGAGGCTGTTCAAGGCAGGTAAAGTGGACCATGACTGTCTCGACTCAGAAAGGCTTCCTGAAGCTGGCCCTTAACACAGATAAACCCTCTGAGTGTGTGGCTGGGTGGGGTGCCCAACATAAGGCACAGGAGTGGATCAGGCAACTGGATTTCTGGAGCCAGATGTCCCGGAGCTCAGTTCAGCCTTATTCTAGTCCAGGAGGGTGACTGGGGGGGTTGGGGTCATCACAGACCCACTCTCCTCTCCATTGTGCCCTGAACCACCTCCCCCCCCACATGGCTACTGGACACGGACATTAGATATTGCCTGGTCAGAGGGACAGAGACAGCCAGTGACTGTGATTGGACCTTTCAAACTTCAGTTTCCTTGTATTCGGTGGGGCAAGTGATCCCTGCTCGTTTTAGAAATGTGATGTGAGTAAGAATGGGGAACACAGGCAGGGGAGGCAGGGACCTCACTAAATGTGGGTGTGCTTTTCCCTTTGGAGGCAATGCCCAGCTTGACTGGACTTGCCAGATTCCTGCCATGTCTGCTCTTTCTAGCCCAGGGGAGCCTTTCAGCAGGAGGGAGACATCCTTGACGGTAGCCCACGAAGGTCTTCGGGAATGGCCCCAAACCTGGAGCTCGGATTGCCACAGGGCATTCCAGAGGGCATTGCTATTCTTGGCCTCATGACCTAGCACTTCCTTCCACCCTCCCCTCCCATGTCCCTCTCCTTGCAGGAAAGAAATGGGGCATGACAACATAGATATGGGAGATTGCTGTGACCTTCTTTTTTTTTTTTTAAGATTTTATTTATTTATTTGAGAGAGAGAGAGAGAGAGAGCACAAGAGGGGGGAGCGGGAGAGGGAGAAGCAGACTCCCTGCTGAGCAGGTTGCCCGATGCAGGACTCGATTCCGGGACTCCAGGATCATGACCTGAGCCGAAGGCAGTCGCTTAACCAACTGAGCCACCCAGGAGCCCCTGCTGTGACCTTCTTAACCTATAGCCCCAGGTGTGGGGAGTAAAACAGCCTCATCAAAGGGCCCCTTCTGTGTCCACTACTGCCCTCCAGAGCTTCAAGAGCGCCCTTCAGCTGTGGTCAAGCACTCCTACTCTGTAATAGATGACCGCCCAATGTGCCAGGTAGCAAACTGGACACATTATGTGCCATCTCTTTAAGTCTTCATAATTCTGATCAAAACTCTGATGCATCAGTGTTCCTGTTTCAGAGGAGGACGCTGTACTCAGAGATGAAGTGACTTACCTGTTACTAACAATAGCAGCAAGGGCAGATAATCTCATACAGCACTTCCCGAGAGCCAGGCACTGTTCTCAGGGCTTCAAGGCACATCACGTGATGCACGAGGCTGCACAGGATCCCACCAGGGCTTTGGCAAGAAACCTGATGTGGGTTTAAGTCCGTACTCCCACATCACAGGCTGCCTCATCTCTGGCAAATCCCTACACATCTCTGAACCTCAGCTTCCTTCTTTGACAAATGAGAGTGATGATAATTGCCTCCTAGAGTTGCTGATTAAATGGTACAAGATATGTCCAGTTCCTAACAAATAGAAAACACTTTAAAACATAATGATAATTTGATTTTTTTAATGGCCTCATGCAAAGAACACAGGCAGGAAACACGAGGCCATTCACACCCTGTGGACAGAGACTCGATTGGTCCTCGCTGGAAGTGCTGTGTCTGGCACTTTGGAGGCTATCAGTAAGCATTCGTTGAATGACTCTCTGGTGGACTGATTGGCTAAATGAATGAATGAACAAGTGAATGAATGCAGTTGGATTAGGTATTTGCAGCCTCTTCTGAATTTCTTTCCAGGCTTTGTTGGAATGAAAACCACCACCTTTTAGTTCTGCCTCTCCAGTCTTGGTTGTAGATGGACATACATGTGCAAGAGAGTGTGGAGGAAGCTAGAAGCCCTGTCCAGGGGGGGTAGCCTGCAACCCTTCAGGGTTCAGGCTCTCTCCTTACAGAGAAATCTACCTCTCTGAATCAAGTGAGCCTGCTCATGACTTCCATAGGGTTTGGATGTTCATCTCCATCATCATTAGGCAATGCAAAATTCCTTTCCCTTTTTCAAAGACACCACTTCTCTGACCCATTGAGGATATAGTTTTATCAGAGGCTGTTTTAATTCAAGAGACTATTTTAGCCCTTCTCATGTATAATCCTCAGAAATGGGAAGAGCTCTACCATCTTGGAATATGTCATTCCTTCTCTGATCTCTTTTAGTTGGCTCTGAAGTCATGGGCAGATGGTCTGCCTAAGGCTTCAGGTTCATTAGGGGCCTTTCCTCCACATCCTGCTCACTGCCGATCTAGACTATCATCTTCCCTGGCAAGGAATAGTGTAGTTACTCCTGCTCTGTTTTCCTGGACTCTAGATCTATTTTTCTCTGCAAATTCACTCTCCGTACTGCTACCAGCATGGTTTTTCCAAAAATCCTATCTTCTTCTCCTGCCATAGCCTGCCAAGGTCAAAGTCTCCCCATCAGTCATAGGAGCATAATACAGTGTTGAGTATCAGGGTTTTATATAGCTTGGAATTCGTCCATTCATTCAACCTTTCTTGAGTTTCTTCCATGTGCCAGATGCTGTTATAAGCACCAGGTATACACAGTGAATAAATCCAAGTCCTTATTCTCATGGAGCTTATGTTTTTGTCAGAGAGGTAGGTAATGCACAAATACATAAATTTATATTATATTATCAGACTGTAGTAAGTGTCATGAGGAAAAATGAAGTAGGGGAATGGGTAGAGAATGGTAGGTGGTTTTACTTTAAATAAGGAAACCAGGAAGCACTTCTCTGAGAGTGTTGCATTTACTTGGAGTTGAGAATGAGGCAAGAGGATGAGCAAACCATACGGGTATCTGGGAGGAGTGGAGTCCTGGGTTGATGTTCTACCTCCATTGCTTTCCATCTGTGCCCTTGGTTTATCACTTCATCTCTGTTGCTCTCAATGTCTCCTCTGTAAGAAAAGGATGCTGTGCTGGTGCTGACTTACAGAACCATTCATGCTCTGACCCCTGGTTATTCCTGACCCAGCCTCATCCCTGACCACTCTCTCCCTGGTCCAACCACACTGTGGCACTGTAGCCCCCACTTGCCACCTGCTCTTCCCTCCATCTGGATGGTCTCCTGCTTCCCTCTCTCTTATCTCTGCTCCACTTTCCTCATCTCGATCACTCTAATGCGACCTTCAGATACTCGCTCAAACATCACTTCCTCCTGGAGGCCTTTGGTGGCTCGCCCACCCCAAGGCTGGGATATGTGCCCCTAAGTACTTCCATCCCCTTCTGTTTCCTCCATTCCTAGCACTGCCCACAGGATCAATAGCGTCTCTGCCTCTCATGAGACTGTGAGCCTTGTGAGGCCATCAGATCCAGTGTTTGGCACATAGTAGGTGCTTCCTGAGTTTCGTGCCTACTGTGTGCCCAACACTGGCTCTGATGGCCTCACAAGGCTCATAGTCTCATGGTTGTGGTGGAGGTCAGGATCAAATAATGATTAGAAATGTCTTTTCAAAAAGCATCCGTTAATAAATTAACAGACAAATGGAAATACTAAAGTATTAACTGAAATTGGTGAAATACTTAAGTCCTGCCTAAGGGAAAATGATGAAAGATTTGCCAAATAAAATCATTGCTTACGTATATGAAGCACTTTACAGGTTATTGATCCCTCTCCCTGCATTATCTCAGTTGGAACCCACAATAGACTTTCGAGGTGGCTGGTGGGGGACGTGAAGGCCTCGAGAGGCAAAGAGACTTGTTTCAAATAATATCAACTGGCTTGAAAAGAACACCACCCGCACTCAAACCCACTGTTCTGATTCTTGGTTTACTGCAGGTTTTGCCAGCTCCTTTGTGGGCAGCACTGAAGAGTCTGGGGTGTGTGTGTGTGTGTGTGTGTGTGTGTGTGTGTGTGTGTGTTTGCACACGTGTGCATGTGGGGAAGGAAAGGATTTCAGAGGAAGCCTTCTGGTTCCTCCTAGACTCAGAAGTCCCAGTGGGGGCAGCAGGCTGTGGAAAAGCCCAAGGCTCTGAGACTGTAGACACAGGTCAGGAGAGGCTGATCTGCATGTTTCCAAAAAGCAGAGCTGGCACTGAGTGTGGGTGGCTAGTGAGTTGATTCTCCAAGGGAAGGGAGAGAGGAGATGGGGAGGTGGCATTCTCTGGGGAGAGTATCACCTTGAGGGCCCTTGAGGCTGAGGTGTCAATAGGCTGGGACAAAGGAAGCAAATGGAACAGTGGCATCCACGTTGGCCGGGGAGACCTGGATTTTGCTTCCAACGCTGTTACCTTCTAGCAGTTGCAGCTTGAGCAAGTGCCTTCTTCAGTCTGGGATTCAGTCTCTCCATCTGTAAAAATAGGAATGTAATAGGTCGGTGGTTTTTAAATCATGCTCCTTAGGGCTGTAGGATTTGTGGCTGTGTTTCTGGGCCAAGGGGGAAGGTGGAAGCAAGCCCTACATGCTCCCTCACTCTGACAGAAACATCCTTTTTATAGGCTTGTACACTGAATTTTGAATAGAAAATATCATTTTGAACAGAGGGTTCTGCTACAGAATAAAGTTTGAACACCTCTGTCCAAAATGATCTTAAATGGCTTTCCAGTTTGGGCAGTCTGTGAAGGGAGAGTCAGTGGAAATAAAGCCTTCAATGTTAAGTACTCAATTGTGGAGAAGAGGAGGCCAGACTGCAGGGGGGCAGGTGTGAGATTAAACAGAAGGGGCAGAAAGAAGCTGCCGTCACTCTCTGTGACTGAGATTTACATCTGGGGAGAACAGACTTTCCACATACCCTTTCTTTCCTTCAGCGTTTTATCCCCTGTTCTCCTTCTTCTCTCCAAATAGCTACTTGGAGAACTTGATAGGATGTCAGCAGGGATAGATAAGCAAGCCAGGACTTGATAAAGGTACATTCTTTGCTCTTCCAAATGTGACAGACCTTGGCCATGAGAATGGATGTTGTGAAGACTCATTGAAAAGTCTATAGGAAAGAGGAAGATGCAGCCACAGGGAGCTTCTGGGTCAACCTGCTCATTGTAGAAATGGGAAAATTGAGGCTTGAGAGGGAAGGGCTTTGCCCAGAGTCACACTGTAGACAGCAGGAAGCTGGATTGCCCAGCCAGCCGGGGTGCAGTTCCTGCCTGGGGGCGACACAGCACCCAGGGGTGAAAGAGAGGGTGTGGGCATTGCCAAGCCTGAGTATAAAAGCAGATTGTCGACGCTGTGTCTTCCACGTCTCTTACCTCCCCTGGATCTGGATGGCCCATTTGGGGTCTGCACCACATGCCAGCTCTCTGTGTTTGGATCTAGCATGTGGTCGTGTAAACCACACAGATACTACACACCCTCTGCCCCGTCTCCAGAATGGTACAGTCAGCATGGACTTGATTTTGTTGATGTTCAAGATCACTGGACAAGGGCTGAGAGGCCAGCCCAGTCACTGAACACACATCTGTTCGCTTCTTCTCCCTGCTCGGAATGTTCCCTTCTCTTTCTTCCAGGGATTCGGGCCTAGCCCCTCGGCCTCCCTTCTGAGGCTCCCTGTGATCCGAAGCAGACAACTGCTCCGTCCTCCGCCACTGCACAGCCTCCCATTTTATATCTCTGTCAGACACTGTGACTTCCCTGTAGCATCTAAGATGCCCCATGATGTTCTAACCAGAAGACCTTTGCTTATACTCTTCCCTCTGTGTGGAGCACACACTCCTCTTTTTATTTGATTCCACTTAAGCCAAAGTAACTACTACTCATTGTTTACAGCTCAGTTCGAGTCTCAGCTTCTCCAGCAACCCAGCCTGGCTTTCAGCCTCTTTCTGAATGATACAACCATTTGAAGTATGGGCAGATCGTCTCAAGCTTACTTCTGCCATAATACTTCGCTCCATATAGTCCAGGTGCCCCTCCTCCTCCCTGCCGTCCTGAGGGACGGGGAATGGTGTGAGATCAGAGACGACACCCACTTCTCCTGGGTATATTCTAGAGCCTGGCATATAACGGTGTTAGGTAAATAGACCTCCACACGTCGTTTTACTGAAATGCACCTGAGCCCTTCGGAAGTTCATTTTCCTTGTCCGTGGGCTGCAGAGACTAATAGATAGGGACATGGTACAGGCGACCTTGAGAGGAACAAATTAAGACCGTTATGTGTTAAAGGGCTTCAGAAACCAGGCCTCCGACAAATAAAGACGTCCCTTGTAAGAGCCATATACACAGAGGGTTCTCATGAGCGCCTTGTGCACCCCAGAGCCTTATGCCAAGTGCCTGAGATATCTAGGAAGAGAGGATGCTGCAGCCTTCTACCTCTCCTCCACCCTCAGTAGTGGGGCTCTGTTTCCCCGAAGGGCTGCTCAGCCCGATCTGAGGGCCAGTCCCTTAGCAATGTGGGCGACTGGTGGCCTGTGACCACAGCACTAACTCAGCCATGAGGAAGGGGCTGCCAACCTGGGGAAGAGCACGTGTTCCCTCCTTCTCCGTAGGCCAGAAACCCAGCGTAACGCCAGCGCTGAATCTAGGACCAATTATCCCATCCCCAAGACCTTTACACCTTGCGTTCAAAGTAGCTTACCAATTTTCTTATCCAAACAGGTTAAAGGTGGATGCAGGGGGAGGGTTGCAGGAATTCAGGGAGCTTGAGGAAGAAGGTGGCACCTGCCTTCGCCTGCGCTTTAGACTACCCGAGGAGGGAGAACTGGAAGACACTACAGAGTGGAAGACATATTTCATTACAGACATCTCCTCACTCTTTGGCCAGTGTACTTTTGTAAAAAGACAATGAAAAGACAGAGTGGAGGGGCTGTTCCCCAAAGCAAGAGGGGAAGGACCGGAGCTGGGGACCCTCCAGCCCAGGGTCCATTTCCCCGAGCCAGAGTTCTGCTGCCCTGCCCCTCACCCAGCTCCATCCCATCTCTTCGCCTCATCTTCCCTCCTTGCAAATTCTAGAGTCTGATTACCTCTTTTTGAGATCCTTTCCAGCAGTGAGGTGTATGTATATTCATCTTATAACACAATAGTGTTTGAAGTTAAAATATGCCCCCCCTCATTCATTCATTTATTAATATTTTATTCAGTATCCACTAAATATTAGGCACTGTCCTAGAGATAGGGTTCAACACAGAGCCCCTGCTCTTATGAAGTTTGAACTCCAGCAGACTCTGGCAGACATTTTAGATTTGAACAAAATTAGGATGACCTTAAAAGTGTAGACAGGCCAGGGGCGCCTAGGTGACTCTTGATTTCGGCTCAGGTCATGATCTCAGGGTCATGAGATTGAGCCCCATGTCAGGCTCTGTGCTGGGTGTGGAGCCTGCTTGAGAGTCTCTCTCTTCCTCTCCCTCTGCCCTTGCCTCTCCCCCTTCCCCCTTGCATGTACATGCTCTCTCTCTTTCTCTATAAAAAAAAAAAAAAATCTAGACAGGCCAAAAAAATCAATTTTTTTTCTTGCGATTCTGGTTACAAAGTAGTCTTGTCAAAGGTATCATGTCTCACACCATGGGAACACTTTCATGTATATTCTCATATGATCTTTTTTTTTTTTTTTAAAGATTTTATGTATTTATTTGAGAGAGAGGATGAGAGGAGAGAGAGAGCACATGAGAGGGGGGAGGGTCAGAGGGAGAAGCAGACTCCCTGCTGAGCAGGGAGCCCGATGCGGGACTCGATCCCGGGACTCCAGGATCATGACCTGAGCCGAAGGCAGTCGCTTAACCAACTGAGCCACCCAGGCGCCCCTTCTCATATGATCTTAATAATGGCCCCTTATGAAGTTATCAGGATCGGAAATTCCCATTTTATAGATGAGGAAACCAAGGTCTAAAAGGGTGGAGTCATTTTTCTTAGGTTACCAGAAGGCAATTAATTCTTTGCAGAAGAGGCATCCACATAAATTGGCAGGGTTTTTGTCCAGGACCAGGTGATAGGACCGGAGGGAGGAACCTTTTAGGGGGCTACCAAGCTTTGGAAACAAAACTACATAATAGGGTTCTGCGTGCATTTGTCAGCATCTGTTGGGAAGAGGCTCTTCTGAACCATAGGACCAGCTCTCTGATCATGGATCACAGTTGCAGGACCTGGCTGCAACAGGGGCAGAAGAGGTTTGGGTTAGTCCAGCCATCTAAGGTCTTGGCAGGGCCCTTATCTCTTTCCCTCTTGGCCTCAGGGCCTGTATCTGCATGATAGGGATGATGATTCCATACTTCTTTCCCAGCAGTGTTGAATGCCCAAGCTCCCTGAGCATGACCCTGTGCAAGGCATCACATTCCCCCACGCCTGGTATATAGTGAGTGCTCAGTGTTGTTTGCTGGACGTGGGTCAGAATTTAGGCAAAGGGATGAGTGAAGGGGAAGGGCATGCAAGTCCTCCTCTGTCCTAGCAACTAGATTAGGTGTCCTTTACATATTCTTTCCTTTGACCCTCCCATCGCTCTGTGATGTAGATGTTGCAGATCAGAGGGCTTAAGTATCTTCCCCACCTCACTCAGTGCGGATAGACCAGAGCAGGGATCAGAATCTATATCTGTGCTTTCTCTCTGCTCCTCATGCCTTCATTAATGACAGGGTGGCTGTTTGGTCAGGTTTCTGTCCTACAGCCAGGAGCACAGCCTGAGTGATGAATGGTATAGGCAGTGCATGGCCTCGGATGGCCTTAAGATAAGGAGGCAAGCCATTAATCCTTGCTTTTTCTGTCTTTATCTTTATAAGTTCCTTATTAGACATTCTTTCCTCATATTTTCAATTAACATACCCTCCGATCCCCTCTTATTTCTCTCTCCTGCTTTGTTACACTTTTTCTGTTACCATTCTTTTCTCCAAAATTCTGAGTAGATTCCTGGCATGGTTCTTCCTTATCAGTGCTTTTGCCTCTTGGTCTCTTTCCAGAATGTTCTTTTAACTGGTAAATCTGACCTGGTCATTTTCCTGTTCAAAATCCCTGTCAAGATAGGATCCATGCCCCTTCAGCGATTCCAGAAAGTCCTTCAGGATCAGACCTGAACAATCACCCCCGGGTCAGTGTTTACCGTGCCTCCATCCCACCAGCTCAAAGCTTTGCAGAGTCACCCTATTGTCTTTACTTGCCTGCTCGCCTCACCCCCCTCCCACCAGACTGGAAGGTCATTGTGGGAAGGGCATGTTGGAGTCACCTGTCATCCCCTAGCCTCTAGCACATACCAAATGCTTAGTAACTACTTAACACACTTAGTGGAGAAATGCATCAGACATCCCACACTCTTTTTTTTTTTTTTTACCTCTGTCTTCTTCCCCAGGATTTAGAGACCAGAAATCTGAGTTCTAACAAATACTGTTCGGGAGAGACACCAGCAGGATGCTATTGAAGTGACACTTCATCACATTTTACAGATTACAAGCCATTCTATACACATTAACTGTGTTTGATTTTCACAACAACCTGTGAGCTTCATGGTGGAAATTTGAATTCCATTCCATGCAGGAGGATTCTGGAACTCAGAGGGGCTGTGTGGCTCTAGACAAGTGGGCCATCGTGCCAGGACTGGTACTCGGCGTGATTTCTGCTGCTCTGAACCTTGGTTTCTCCCCTAACAAAAACGCTCTGTCTTAATTACAACGAATGAGAGAAGGAAAAGCCAGGGTAATTATTGTTGACACACTGAGCAAGTGTGAAGCTCTTGCAAGGATGGGAATGCTTTATTTCTGTACCTTCAAGGACTTTTTCATTACTGCTAATTCCTTACATTTGTATATCAATTTAGAGATTTGCAAAGTGATTTTTTTCCATCCCGGATTCCATTTGCCTCTTACCCAGTTCCGTGGAATGGGCAGAGCAAGGCTTTAGTGAACACACTGTTATTTTGCGTCTTCTGTGCCATCCACGGTACCAGGCACCGAAGACAGAATTGTGAGAGTGAGAGGTAGCCTCTGCCATCCTGGAGCTTAGAGTTCAGTGTGGGAGGTGGACTAGTAAACACATCATTGAACAGAGTGGGATGTTTATTGGGACCCTGGAAGGGATCCTGGGTAGCACAGAGAGCCCTAGGTAAGTCAGCAGTGGTTGGAGAAGGGTTCCTGAAGGAAGCAGAAATCTGGAGAATAGGAAGCAGTTAACCAGTCAAAGAGTGGTGGGAAATAATGTACTGGGTAGGGGGACTAGGTGCAGATACCAGAATGCAGAAGTCAGTCTGGTTCAAGGTTATTGTAACACAGTCAGGACAGCCAGGAAACAGCCTAAATGTCCAGTGATGAGTGGAGGAAGAAAGTAGATAGATGCACACATACACATGGGATGAAATATTAGTTGGCCTTAGAAAAAGAAGGGAATCCTGCCATAGGTAACAGCATGGGGTAAGCCAGCCACAAAAAGACAAATACTGCATGATGCCACTCATACAGTATATCTAAATTAGTCAAAACCATAAATGCAGAGAGTAGAAAGGTGGCTCGCAGCAGCTGGGGGAGGGGGTAATAGAGCATTGCTTTCAAAGGGTATAAAGTTTCATATACTCAAGACCAGTAAGTTCTAGAGATCTGCTGTGCAATACAGTGCCCGTGGTTAACAATACTGTATTGTACACTTACAATTTTGTGAAGAGGGTAGATGTTAAGCATTACGTGTTCTTAACAAACTCAATTAAAAAAAATTTTTTTTTTTAAAAAGCTTGTAATGCAAAGGAGTAAATTGAAACCATACAGGGGAAGGGCCTTGCTTAAGTCACCCGGTGGATTCAGGGTGGATCTGAAGCCACAGCAGAGACCTCCCGCCTCCCAGCCTCTGTGGCATTGTGAGTCTCCACTTTCCAGGAAGCGGAGGGCAATTAGGAGAGCCTGGGCCCCCTCTATCCAAACCCAGGCACGGAGGACTAGCCCGAGCTGGCTCCAGCTGCTCAGAGCCTGGAGCCCCGGGGCCCCTCCCTCTGCTGCTCCACAAACTGGGCCACCCGCCTCTTGAAGATTAGTCACAGATGCTGCAAACACATCCACAATATTGTGTCAAAAAAAGACGTGCAGCAGCATTCAGATGGTAGGCTTATTAGCCTGTTATTATCCATTCGCCCAAATATTCCGACTAATCAGCCTTCAGATGGGCAGGATTACTTGGTTACAATCCTAGCACTGGGCACATCTAATTGAAATGGATGCATTCGCCTTTCAGAATGGACAGCTTATCCATTGCCATTACACAGAGAGCACGCCCTGGCCCGTGGATTTTGCTGTCAGGGCCATTACGGTGGAGGCCACAGAAGGATGAATGGAGCCCTTTCTCTCACCTTTGTTCAGGGCTGGAACCACCTTCTTGTATCTTGGTTATCTGTTTGCTCTGCATATCCATCTTCTCTGCAGGAATGTGAGCTACTTGAGGGCAGATCTGTATCAGTTAGCATTAGGTCTGACTGCATATAACAAGAAAGCCAGAATAATAGCGCCTTAAACAAGATGAAATTGATTTTTTTCTCTCGTAGAAAACAAGTCTGATGATGGGATGGCCAAGGCAGGCTAGTGTCTTCATCATGCCTCGAAGGACTTAGCCCTTCCTTCTTTCCCTCCTTCTCTCCCTCCCTCTCTCTTACCTTCCTTCCCCTTTCCCCCCACCATCCTAAGGTGTGGCATCCATCCTCATGGTCCAAGATGACTGCAGGAAAGTCAGCCGGCCTGATCAAGTCCCAAGCAGCAGGAAGGAGGAAAAAGAAAGGGATAAGGAGGCACACCTCCCAGGTGAAGCAGTTCCCTTTAAGGAGCTTCTAGGGAGGGTTCTCCCAGCACATAGACTCACGTCTCATTGGCCAGAATCCAGTCACCCGACTCAGATGCAGGTGTTAGCTGGAGGTGTACCCATTGTGATAAAATCAGTGCCCGTTACTAAGGAAGAAAGCGAGAATGGATGCTGGACGGGCACCTTGAGGTTCTTTGACGAGATGTCTGGGTCTGATTCAGCTTCGGCCTCCCTCACAGGGCCTTCCTTGCACATCATGGGGTTAAGAATTTGGGTTAAGAATTTGGGTCAAATAGACCTTGGTCTAAATGCTGGCTCTCCTGTTCAGTAGCTGTGCAGCTTGGGCACGCTTTGTTCAAGTTTTTGAGCCCCGTTTCTTTATTACAGTGATAGTCACACTGACTTTATAGGACGGTTACGAGGATTCAATGGGTGGATTCTATTCAAGCGCTTAGCAGGGCTTCCGGCACATCAGTAGTTGCTCACTTCCAGGATTGTTAATGATTGTCCTCATCCCGGAGGGAACCCTGTAGGCGGGTATTCTATCTTATTTTTGGGAATTTTGGGTTCAGAGTCAGAAGACCTATAGGAAACCCACGGAATGGCCGTATGGTCTCTGGCAAATCATTTCCCTTGTCTGAGACTCAGTCTCTTTTCTGGAAAAGAAGGGTAATTAGGTTTATTCTCAGTTATGAAAATCAAAGACTTCCTTTCCGACACACTACAATACATAATAGCATTATTAAGGTCATGTTCGATAGTGAGAAAGCCACAGTCTGGGGGAGGTCAGACAACCTAGTTTCACACCATAGCTCTGCCACTTCTTTGATGGTGTGATTTGAGCCATATCCCGTGATCTTGCTGAGCCTCAGTTTCATTATTCGTAAAAGGGAATAGCGATACTTTCCTTGTAGATTTCTTGTCAGAATCAAAGGGAATTATCTATGCAAATGTCAAGTGCCTGAGACATAGGAAACTCTAAATAAGTGACAGCGATGATTAGGGTGATGATTAGGATGATGACGGCGAATCACTCAATATTTATGGAATGAATGAATAAATGAAAGGAGGAAGGACTCAAAGAGAAAGCCGGAAGTCTGGAGTTAGTGCCCTCCCTCTGCAGAGCCACACAGATGGGAACACATAGGAGGTAAGTTCCCTGTGGAATTCTGAAACCAGCTTTTGCTCTGGGCAGCCCCACCTTCCTTGGCTGGCTCCATGCACTGACAGGGACCACACGATAAACGTTGAGGGACTCCCTGAGGGAAGTCTTCTTATCATATCGTTAGGAAAACAGGTTCCCCAGCCAAACCTCACCTGCAATCATCCTTAGGCCCCCTTGCCTCCTCCTGGGAATTGACTTGTAGCAAGGGCTGGATTCTTCTCTGTCTTCAGGCCGCCTCTATGTATGTAGCTTGGCAGGGCACCATAATACGTTTATTACACAGAGATTGAGATGATAACATTACTTATGCTTTTCTCTTCTAACAAGAGGCGATAAAACCTTTATGATACCTCTAGCCCGCATATCCCTGTTCAGTTTCCGTGTTATTCTTGCCTTTCCTGACTCCTCCTGACTTTCCTCTATTAAGTACATCGAGTACTAAGAACTCAGAACTCATTTGGTACAGAGAGAAACTCAATTATATCCACCAGCAGAGTGTAAAAGGAATGGAGGTTTGAGATATATTTATAGGTTACAGCCTCTAAGTGGAAACTTGCCAATTTTCACTCCAGCAATCTATAGGAATGCTCAGGAGGATGTAGGCTAAGTCCAGGGGAACCATTCCAAATGGGAAACCCTCTCTAAGAGGATTTATAGTAATGCAAATGTTAAAGTTAGCTCCAAGTTAAATGAAACTAATTGGACCCTGTAGAGCAGAGTTTGTAAACCGAGGGCCCAACGCCGTACCTAGGCCACAGATGAGTCAGTCTCCTTTTGCCTGCGGTTCAGCCACCCAGGTTTAAAGAAAAAAAAAAATGGTATCCGAAATTTTGAAAATCAGATTTGAAATGAAAATATTGATTGTGTATGTGTGAGGGGTTGGGGGGGAGACAGAGAGACAGAGAGAGAGACAGAGAATTGCATGCTCTATCTACAGTGGGTCTGCATCCATGGATGGTGTCCGGGCCTCTTCTTTCAAGATACTCACTGCTTGGACTGATGCAAATGTCAAAATGACCTCTAGCTTGAATGAAATCAGATGGATCCTTTAGAAGATACTCCTGGCTTGTAGGAGTCCAGTTGTCAAAGTTTCTTCTAGCTGAAAATGTACCCAAACTAATCCTTTAGAAAGAGCTCATGAGTCATGCAGACTCTGAGGAGCTATGGTGTCAACTCTGAAAAGCATCAAAAGGACAAATTCACCTCAGTGGGGTTTTGTTTATTGGGCTCAGTTCATGTCAGAGCTGAGGGTCCCACTGGCTTTGAATGGCCTTAGGCTGGGAAAGAGCAGCTGACATGGAGAGAATTGTCCTTTTGTCTCTCCTCTTGAGTGGCTCTTTTATGGTGGACAAAGGGGAAGCCCAGAAAGGCCCAGATGGAAAGGAGAATTGTAACCAGGTCTCGGGCAGTTAGGGAGTGAATGTGAGCCTTATGCGAAAGCCCTGCGATGGGCAGAAAACGTGAGTTGAGAGAATATGACGTGGAGTGTGCTGGGAAGTGTCTGCCCAGGAGCCACAGAGCCTGAGTTAGATACTCCGTCGAGCCCCTGAGGTGCTTCGTGAGTTTGAGCCAAACCCTTCTTCCTCTTCTGGGCTTTAGACCCCCATTTGCAAAATGGGGATTGGTCTAGATAAGTACTAGAAACCTTTCAAAGATCCTTATCCTAGAGAAAGAACCGGCACACATAGTGGGGGAAAGGTACAGACTGAAAGCCAAGTCTATAGGAAGGGGTTGGCTAAGTGTAGCCCCACCGTCCACTCTGAATTTACAGCAACCACACTGAATTATTCTCACTGCCTGCTCCGTTGGCCCTCTGCTATGGAGCTCCGTGATACATCCCCCCGCCTCATGTCTTTCCCTCTCCCCTCCCTGACTCTGTTCCAGCCGCATGGACTTCGTGTTCTGGGAGGATGCCCAGTATAAGCCTGGGAGGGTGCCGTCCATCTCAAGGCTCACTTCCTCCTCCTTGAAACCTTCCAGCCATCCTTCCCCTTCCACCATCATACACACACACCCCCACACCCAGAGTCAGCTGGCTTTGGGATTCACAGCCCAGCTCTGCCATTTACCGCGAGCACCACCCAGTTCGTGAGGATGGCAGGGCCAGACACTCAGTGTCCCAAGTCTTTCCACCAAGTCACTGGACCGCCTACTGCACCAGGGGCCCATCTGAGTCACCAGTGTGACCACAGGCAGGTTACTCGACCTCCCTGAGTCTCCATTTCCGCGCCCAGGAAAGGAGGATGAAAATCCTATTTATTTCGTAGTGTTGAGAGAATTAACAAGGTGAGCATACTAACTAAGCACGTGATGCCGTGCCTGGTACCTGGTCAGCGCACAGCAGGTGTTTTCTTTTCCTTTAGAGATAAGGCTGCATCCTGTTTGTGCTGACTTACAGCCCGTGCCAGAGCTGAGGACATAGCACGATGCTCTCTGGGAGCCTTGTGACTTTATGCTTGGGTCCGCGCTCCCTGATTAGTTCAGTAATTTGGGGCCGGAGCTTCCCTGAGCCTCGGTTTTGCCTTCTAAGAAATGGAAATGGCTTTACCTGGCTTTCAGACAGCTGCTGTCTGCATCACCCTCTGGGGCTCATGAGTGGGAGTGGGTGGGGCGGGGTGTCTCTTGACGCCGGAGGAAGCACTATGCAAATGTGAGCTCTCTATTATTATTCCAAACACCAACAGCTTTCCTCCAGCCCAGAGCCACTGCTGCCCCACAACAGTGGCCCAGATGTCGCCAACATCTGTCTGCTTCCTGGGCCTTTTGTGGGAGGGAGGGAACAAAGGAGCCAGGCAGGATCATATTCTAGGGATGTGTGGACAGGTTTCCTTAACTCCTCCTGCCACCCCTCCCCCACACGGAATTGCCTGGGGAGGAGGGGCCACGTTCCATTCCTCTCTGCGCACCACCCCTGCCCAATGCCTGAATTTTTGGAGAAGCTTAGGGAGCACTGGCTGCAATCAGCTGTAGGGACTCAGGGCTGCCTTTTGCCTCTGGGGTGAGGCTGTCAGCCAAGAATGGCAGGGGCTCTTGGTTACCCAAGTGGAAATATGTTGAGCTTGGGATTCAGGAATCCTGAGTCTGCTGCTGCTTTGCTGTGTGACCTTGGGCAAGGTAGTTACATAACAGTCTGGGCCTCTGTTTTCACATTGATAAAGTGGTGCTCCTAAGGTTCTAGGAAGAATACCCTGCCTGATCCCTGAATATTGTGGCACATCCTACAGCTGGGAAAGCCTGGACAAAGTTTAATATCTGCGTGTGGATAGAGCATCATTCTTTCTTCCTTTTTGTTTGTTTCTACGTGAGAGGGTGGTAGCTTGGAGAGTAATAGTCAGTATTTTTGAGTTGCTACTGAGTGCCGGGAACTTCACCCACACTAGCTCATTTAATCTTTACGGCATCCTTGGAGGTGAGCACCAGCATCCCTGTTTCGCTAGTGAGTAAACAGCATCAGAGAAGAGAATTCACTCTCCTAAGTCGCAAGGCTAGTCAGAGAAAAAGTCATCCAGAATCCCTGCCCGGGGTCTACACTACCAAGAAGTAATGAGTTTTGCCTCACTGAAGGGTGTTGGGGAAGACCTTAAGCCACAGGCTGGCCGGAGCCAGAGATGTGGGCTGTGGCTTTATCAGGTCATAGACCCATGAGACGTTTACCACTGGGACCCTTGCAGTCCACCTGGTACAATCACCTCTTTTCTAGATGAGGAAACTGAGGCTCTTACAGGGGCAAGGACCTGACCAGTGTATTTATAAGCTTCCCCAGGGCAGGCGACCTGGGGTTTGAATTCCGTCTCTGTCAACTACATCCCAGATGACCCACTGGAGACAGAAGGACCTGCCTTTAGTTCCCTGGAAATGCTGTTTCATGCTCTGAGACTCACCTTACTCACCTGCAAAACTGGTCCAAAAGTACATTTTCTCCCAGTTGCACAGGTCTGCCAACTGCAGGGCCAAACCTGGGACTAGAGGCATGAGTGCCTCACTCACCATGGATGCAAGCTTTAAAGGGTTGCCAAAAACTCAGGAATGTGTTAACCTTGATTTTTAAAAATATTGTATTAAAGGATTATTTATCTTGGTTAGTGGGTTTTTTGGCTCCCTTGTAAATTTTGCATGCAAGACAAGTGCCTGGCTGGCCTCGCCCCGGTCCCAGCCTGTGACACAGAGTTGCTCAGATGGTGTGGTACTATAGCAAAAGGCTTTTAAAGCTCAGTGCTGTGTGCAAGCGACAGGGTGTTAGTGACGGTTTGGTTTGTATTGTTTGCTTGTAGTTACAGCAATACACTTTCAGGAGGGAGAAGATTCTTCTGGAGGGAAGAAGAAACCCTCTCAGATTTTCTACTGGGTCTCACAGATCTCGGTTCTAATGACAAGTCTGCCCCAGACTAGTTTTGTGACCTGGAGCTTAACCTCTTGGAGTTTTCCTATCTGCAAAAACGGGTATATTAACACCATCCTCACAGATCTCCTGTGAGGATGACTCCGTTAGATAACGCATTGAATTGGTCAGTGCCAAGGAAGGGCTTAGTGTCTCCTTTTACAAAATGAGCAATTTTGTCTAGTCCTGCTCCATGGAGCCCTAGAAATTTCAGACTCCCAACCTCCACTTGAACTGGAATAGTTCTTTTTTTATGTTCCTTTTTTTTTTCCATAAACTGGTGCTCAGATAAAAAGTTTTTTTGAAAGATTTTATTTATTTGAGACAGAGAGAGAGAGCAAGACAGAGAGAGCATGAGCAGGGAGGGGGGTGAGCAGCAGAGGGAGAGGGAGAAGCAGACTCCCCGCTGAGCAGGATGAGGGGCTGGATCCCAGGACCCCAGAATCATGACCTGAGCCTAAGGCAGATGCTTAACTGACTGAGCCACCCAGGAGCCCCAGCTTTTTTTTTTTTTTTTTTTAAAGGAAAATGTCACAAGTGGTGATAAGCATAGCAATGTTGGCTTACCTTAAGATCTCTGAGTTCCTTTCTTCCATTTCCGGCGTTTGTAAAGTGAGATTTAAGAGAGATGAGTGTGTCCCTGGTCTTCCCTCCTGCCCCATCTGAGCCTGGTGTTAGTTAGCACATGAGACACATGGCCTGTCCTTCAGCAGGCATTAGCTGGTCCTGAAGGAGAATGGGGAGCTGGGGTCATGGTGCCGTGGCCCGGACACCAGGCATGTCTGTGCTGTCTCTGCTGAGTTACCAGCCTCACCGTCCTGCCCAGTTAGCATCTCTCCCTGCCTGAGACCTCCTTTGCAGGCTGGTTGCGGGCAGCTGGGCAGCATGCTGCCTCCTCTGGTCTGGGAAGACGGTTGGCCCTTCCTCTCGCCCTCAGCCAGGTCACATAGCCCCCGCCTTCTCCTAGAACCTTCCTTCCTGCTGCAAGCCCTTGTGTACCATGTACTGCAAAGACAAGACATTTTTAGCAAGGAGTCCTTGGTCCAAATAGAATTATTATAGGGAATTCCAGTTCATAAGACAGATAGAAGCAGCATTTTATAACACTGGAGTCCTCTTATATGTACATTGAAATTTGCATGATTTAACTTATATATATTTTATGACAAGAGATACAGAAACAGAGATAGGAAGTTAGGTCATTTTCCCCACCATTACACTCAATGAACATCCATAATGCAGAGTGAAAACGGGTGGGAACATGAAACTCCTGTATTCTTTGGTCAGTCTCAATGCCCATGATTCACAGTCAAGTCCATTCCGCCCTGAGTGCAATTCTCTTGTTCAAATATATCCTTTTCCTTTTTAATCACGGCTCTAAATTCAAGCCAATTATTTTAGGTGCCGAGTTAAATAGTAACAGGGACACTTCAGCTGGATTTGAAGGATAAGCAGAAATGTGTTTAGCAGCTTTCAGTCTTTATGATGCAGGGGTAGTTTTGAGAATATGTTTTAATTTTATGTATGTGCGTGCACACTCATATATAAATAGCACTTCATAATTTTCAAAGGCTCCCCTAGCATCATCTCCTGTGATTCTCCCAACCACCCTGGGAGTCAGGGGAGGTAACTTGTTGTTGCCACTTGACTAGTGAGGAAAGGGAGGCAGTAGGGAGGGAAGTTGAGTGATTTGCCTAAAATCTCATTAAGGGGATTAAGGTCCCAGCACTTGGCTTCCACTGAGCCTCATACTGGTTTAGGCGCAGCGATTTTTCCACAATATCTTGCTTTTGAACGAGGACCAGTGCTAGAGGGGAACTGGAGACAGGGTGTCCTTCTAGAGTAGAGTAGAAACAACTCCCTAGTTGTTTCTGAAGTCCCGTGGCCAGCCTGCTCTGCCTCTAGAAGGACATACAGCCCTGCATCCAGGGGAGCTCTGTGACCAAGACCCAGGGAGCATTAGACTCTGCTCAGACCCCCTAGAAAACTCGCTTGTTGTCAGCAAAAGGAGAGGGGCTCCAGAAACCAGGCACAGACAATGGGAGGGAGGGAATCATGCCAGAGCTTGTTCTTGCACAGAAGAAAGGAGCAAATGTTCAGATCAGAAGGGTCCACAGAGGACCAAACATGATGAATGAGGAACAAAAAGGGAAAGAAAAGCCCACATCAAGATGCTTTGTGGTGCAATTTCAGAACAGTATGGATAAAAGGGAGAGAAGTGTAAAAGCTTTCAGAGAGTGAGAGAAAAAAGCCAAAAAAAAAAAAAAAATGTTCCACACAAAGGAAGGAGAGACAATGGAGTTTCTCATGAATGCAGAAATAATCACAGAATAATTTACTGAGAACATTCTATGCACCAGGTAGTGGGGATTGGGTTTGCAGAGGCCCCATATTTTCTCCACCTGAATTCAGAATAACTTGAAAGCTTAGGAAAAGGAGTAAAGCAGATGGACATTGGAATTTTGTCTTTATTATTAAGAAAGATTGGTTTGAAGGACATGGCAAAAAATGGGTACTTCCTCCCTCAGGGTAAGTGCTGGGTACCTGAGGTCTTCCCACATGGGAATCTGTCCCTGTGAAATGGAAGGGGTGAAGGCAGAGATCATGAGGCTGCTTCTGGAGGGCAGCTGGCCCCCAAAATGAAAGGGCAGGAGGGAAGGACAGAGCTATGGAAGCCCAGGTCCTCATTCTCCACTCACCCGTCAGGAGAATCAGTTTACCTCGGAGGGAAGAGTAAAGGCAGTGTGGCAGGAGACAGTGTGTTTGAGGAAGTTCACCCTGATCACAAGACACCTGTGGGAGAAATATTTTCCTCCAACCCTGTTCAGAGTGCTTCAGTGACAGACATCATTTGACGCTACAATAAGTACAGTAAATCCTATTACATTAAGTTAGGGCCATTGTGATGCCTGTTGAATAGATGAGTAGAAAGAGGCTCCTAGAGGCTTTGATCAGACATGTCCCTTTTGCTGCTACTTTTGTAACAGTGCTTACCTGGGTGGCTTTTGTCACTTTGTTATAGCCCCAAGGACATGGCAGGGCTGGAATTGTACTCCAGCTCTGCCTGACCCCTAACTCCTCTTCAGCACTGCTTCCCAGACTGGGGCTCTTAAAGACAGTGACAATGAAGGGAAGGTGTGCACTGGGCATTAGGTGGGCAGGTGTATACCTGGCTGACCCAGTGGGCAGCCTCAAGGTCTGGATGGGGAACACAGAAAGAGTTGTGACCACAGTAAAAGAGATCCCTGTGTATGTAATGGGATGAGGAATTAGATATGCGCACCAGTTGGGGTCCTCGAAAAAGAACCACTTTTTCCTCTCGTTCCTTCTACTCCCACCTCCTCTCTCCTCCCCACTTTGTACTCTCATCCCTTTTTCATTCTCTTCCTAAATCCTTGGCTACTTGGACTTCTTCAGTGATGAGGACCTCCCTCCCCTCCCACTCCTCCAAATTTCCTCCAAAATTCACTCTCATTTTGGATTTTAAATCAGTTCAAGCCAGTATATTGATTACTTTGTTTTATCGACAAAAACATATGAGGTAGACTTACTTATCAGCCACATTTTCTAAATGCAGAATAAAATAATTTGTCTAAGGCCACACAATTGGAAGAGTAGTCCTAGGATTTAAACTCAGATTTGGTGGATTCAGACTCTGAGCTTTCATCAGTGTTGGGGAGGGGAAAGTTTCCCCTTACTCCTCTTGATTCTTTCGGGTGGCCTAATAATTAATTAGATTAATAGGAGAAAAAAGAAAAACAAATTTAATTTCTTATATGCAGGGGCCCCCAAAATAGGAGACCCAAGAAGTGACCAAAACAGGCTGTTTGTAAACTTTTAGACAAACAGTAAATTTGTGAAGACCTGACAACTAAAAAGACAGGCTTGGGTATTAATTAGTAAAGAAACTAAGCATAATTTTGTGGGGGGTTTTTTGTTTGTTTTGTTTTTTTACATTGCCTTCTTGGCCCTGAATTCCCTATCTCTGGTGTTAGGGATGTCTCTCTACCTCCTGGTGTAGGGAGGGTACCTTTCTCATGGGAGATTTATTTTCTGCTTTCAGGGGGACAGAGAGGAGGGTCAGAATGTCCTTGTGCCACCTGTTTCTCAAGTAACTTTAATTAAAAAAACCTCAATATCCAGAGTGGCATGTTCTGGGGTGGTCTGCCCTGAACCTTATCACCAAAAGGCTAAAGTGGCATATATAAAAGAGGGGAAAGAAAGAGGTCAATCAGGGATACTCTTCTGCTCCATATCAACCCATATGTCAATCACTAGGTCAGCTTTACCAAGCCTAGCTGTTGGTAAGGTCCCCTGCAGCTGATCCAGTAGGGATCAGTAAAGCCAGAAACAAGTATTTTTAATGAGCATCCCCAGGGGATTCTTATGATCAGGCAGGTTTGGGAAACATCTCTGTCTTCGTCTGTTCAGGAGGCTATCACAAAATACCCCAGGCTGGGTGGCTTATAAGCAGGAGAAATTTATTTCTCAGGCATGGAGACTGGAAGTTGGAGATCAGGGTGTCTGCATGCTCAGGTGAGGGCCCTGTTGGGTATTGAAGATGTCTTGTTGTATGCTCATGGTGGAAGCAGTGAGCTAGCTCTGCGGCCTTTTACGTAAGGGCACGGATCCCATTCATGAGGGTTCCACCTCATGGCCTCATCACCTGTGATGGGCCCCACTTCCTCATACCATCACTTTGGACATTAGTTTTGGGACATACGAATTTTGGGTGGACACCAACATTCAGACCACAGCAGTATGGTTGGGCCACACAGGGTGGTGGGAAAGGGCATGATCATCTCTATCTGGGAGAGTCAAGAAGGAGGTATGCAAGCTATGTCTTAAGAGGTGAGTTGAGTTTGCTGTGACAGGAAGTGGTTTTTTGTTTTGTTTCGTATTGTTATTTGTTTTTTCTTGTTTTTAAAGATTTTATTTATTTATTGGAGAGCGAGAGCACAAGCAGGGGGAGCGGCAGAGGGAGAGGGAGAAGCAGGCTTCTGGGACCTTCCCAGGACCCTGAGATCATGACCTGAACTGAAAGCAGACACTTAACCGACTGAGCCACCCAGGCACCCCAGTTTTTGTTTTGTTTTGTTTTTCAGTCCACAGGTATCTTCCTGTCATTTCTCCTTGTTGTTCAGATGCCGCCTCCCACATTGCATGCAGTGTTTGTGTCCTCTGCCTCAGCGCAGCCATGCAGGGAAAGGAAAAGAGATCTTGCTACTCTCTCTTAGTCCTTTTCTTTCCTGGCTGAATTTTTTCGGTTCATGTACATTGTATTATCTCAGAGACTCGTGACTCTAAATAATGGACCTTAGATACCCTTCTAGGTCTAGTTGGTTGAATAGTATCCCCCCAAATTCATCTTCACTGGACCCTCAGAAGGGAAACTTATTTGGAAATCGGGTCTTTGTAGATGTAATTAGTTAAGGATCTCAAGATGAAATCATCCCAGACTTAGGGTGTGCTGTACATCCGGTGGCTGGTGCCCTCATAAGAAGAAAAGAGGACCCAAAGAGGCACAGGGAGAAGAAGGCGATGTAAAGACTCATGGAGACTACTGGGTATTGACCCCAAAGATACAAATGTAGTGATCTGAAGGGGCACGTGCACCCCAATGTTTATAGCAGCAATGTCCACAATAGCCAAACTGTGGAAAGAGCCTGGATGTCCATCGACAAATGGATGGATAAAGAAGATGTGGTATATATAGACAATGGAATATTACACAGCCATCAAAAAAATGAAATCTTGCCATTTGCAATGACGTGGATGGAACTAGAGGGTATTATGCTAAGCGAAATAAGTCAATCAGAGAAAGACAAGTATCATATGATCTCACTGATATGAGGAATTTGAGAAACAAGACAGAGGATCATAGGGGAAGAGAGGAAAAAATGAAACAATGAAACCAGAGAGGGAGACAAACCGTAAGAGACTCTTAATCTCAGGAAACAAACTGAGGGTTGCTGGAGTGGAGGGGGTGGGAGGGATGGGGTGGCTGGGTGATGGACATTGGGGAGGGTATGTGCTGTGGTGAGGGCTGTGAATTGTGTAAGACTGATGAATCATAGACCTGTACCCCTGAAACAAATGATACATTATATGTTAATAAAACAACTAAAAAAAAAGAATTCACGCAGAGATTGGAATGATGCTGTCACATGCCACGGAATCTCAGGAGCCACCACATACTGGGAGACGCAAGGAAGGATTCCTCCCTAGAGCCCTGGGAGGGAGTGTGGCTCTGCAGACACCTTGATTTTATTTTATTTTTTGTTTGTTTGTTTTTTGTTTGGTTGTTTTGTTTTGTTTTTAAAGATGTTATTTATTTGACAGAGAGAGACACAGCAAGAGAGGAAACACAAGCTGGGGGAGTGGGAGAGGGAGAAGCAGGCTTCCCACCGAGTGGGGAGCCCGATGCAGGGCTCGATCCCAGGACCCTGGGATCATGACCTGAGCCGAAGGCAGATGCTTAACGACTGAGCCACCCACGTGCCCCCAGACACCTTGATTTTAGACTCCCGGCTTCCTGAACTATGAGAGAATAACTTTTTCTTATCTTAAGCCACCCAGTTTGTGGTGATGTTGATGGCAGATCTAGGAAGCAAATGCCCCAGCTTCTTTGGAGGTCCAGATTCAGAAACAAGGACTTTCTCTGGGACAGACCCTCTCCCACCTCTACCTGTTCTTCCAGAACATTCTGACTGGTTCAAAATGCACAGGGTTGTGCTTGAGCCCAGGCCCCCACCAGTATGGGCAGCAGGTGGCTGTATGACATGGGCATTTAGTCCAGCAGCTATAGGAGTAAGTTGAACTTCATCTAAGTCATCTCCCAGACCCCATCCTTGAGGCTTCAGGCTCTCACCTCAAATGATATGTCGTCCTGGCTGGCTGGCCTGGGGGAGCTATCACTGACCCCTTTAGGCTACAGTACGCTGAGGCTTTGGGTCCCTGTACTCTCCCCAGACTTAAGCTAAGTTGGGACTGGATCTGAGGATGGGCCTTGGAAGGGTGTAGACACAGAATCTAAGGGGTGGGGGAAGCAGGACCTAGAGAGCCACCTTGGGGCAGCGCAGCTTGTGACAGCGAGGTCTCAGGGAACAGATTTTGAGGTGTTTAGCACTCCTGGTGGGGCGGGGCAGGTTATTGGTGGTGCAATTAGAATGTTCCCTGAACAAGGAAGGAAAGCATTGACACCTAACAGCTCCTTTTGCTGCCTGGACCCTGGGATGCCTAAGGTGTTGGCTAGGGTGGAGGGTGTCTCAGAGGTCAGAGGGGTTACTAAGGGTGAGGTAGTAGGTATCTGCTGACTTGGGGGGGTACTCAGGAAATGCTGAATTCCATGTTTCCAGAAAACTCCAGGTGACATGGGGCGGGAAGGTGACAAGGGGAATGGTAAATCCTCCCAGGTCAGCCCCTGGTGGGCACAGCAAGGACACTGAGCAGCTTTTGCTTCCAGCTCCTGCCACGGCCCGGAGCAGCCTCCAGTCGAGGTGTCTCTCTCTTCCCTCGTCTTGGCTTGGCATCTTGTGCTTGACTCTCTGCCCTTAGTAACTAACTTTCCTGGGGTTTTCCTGATCAAGCCCAGTAGGGGAGATCCCAAGGCCATCCCGACACGCCTGCAAGACAATTGACAATTCCATCACCAGTGCTGGGAAATAGCAGCAAAACAGTGCCTCTAAAAGACCCCTATTGTGTGACTTGTAATAAGTTTCGAAGAAGCTTGATGAACAACGGTGGAAGCATCAGAAATAGCAGAAAGCCTCTGGATTTGCAGTGTGGCTTTTTGCGACTTCAGTTATTGTCCGCCTGAATTACCACTGGTTGGTTTCTTCCCTCTCTTTTTCAGTGCTTCTACTAAGCACCAATACCTATCAGTAAAATCACTCGGCAGCATATAACGTTCTCTCATAAATATGATTCTCAGTGGGATCCTTCATAAAGAGGCAGAGACACCTGTTGTCTTGATCACTTTAAAGCCGGGATTTAAAATTCTGAGATTCAGAAAGGCAGAGTGGCTGGCCCAGGGCTGCCCAGCTCAGCAGGGACAGCCAGGATTTGCACCAGATGCAGTGTTTTTTGAGCTACATCCTGGATGCCCCCTTTCCTGTAACATCCTATCATTTCCATCCAGACACGAGAATGGGAACAGCTAATAGATAGAGCTATCGGTTTGCTTTCTGTGGAAGGTGACTGTGCACAAATAGTTGGGTCAGACATCCCCTCACCCTTTTGCTTTCTGGGTCAGTGTCTCTTCAATATTTACAAAAAGAATAAATGAGTAAAGAAATTTGGAATTGAGACCCACTTTTCTCCTCTGCCCCAGTGGTGGAGAGAAGCAGCCAGACATTCAACCAGATTTGCCTCCTAATTACTTCTATAACAAGTACCCCTTCCCAGGGCCCAGGGGGGACTAATGGCAGGGTGTGTGTGTGTGTGTGTGTGTGTGTGTGTGTGTGTGTTCACTGAGTGTCTTCCAATCTCCTGGGCTGTGGAGCAGGATTCCAAGACGATTGACCCTTAGGGGTTACCAAATCATTTGGGGAGATATGTATCCATCCATCCATCCAAAAACTATTCCGTAAACTATTAGTGGTGTTTAAATAGTTAAATAGTAAAACTATTTAGTAAACACCAACAAAGCCCTAAGTTGTTTTGTTGATGATAAATAAACAAAACAAAGGTTCTGCCTTATGGAAGTTCTATACCATTAGAACCATAAACAAGGTTAACACATCAATGTTAATATAACAGTAGAGAGAAGAAAGTGGTATAAATAAAGTTAAAACAAGGAAAAGAGATAGGTCTGTGTTGGAGCCAAGAGTAAGGGGCCCTGTCCAGAGGGAAGTCTTCTCAGATGAAGCTGTGTCTTAGTGTTAGAACAGCACCCCCACCCTGCCCCCACACTAAACTTCCCCCCTCCATGATTTCCCAAGAAGCCAGCTCACTTTGGAAGTTTGCTGCCTGTATGAAAGCTATTTTCCATGAGTTAAGGATTAACTAGGCTCTTGGAGTCTTAGCTCTCCTTCCCATCTCAGAAGGCTGAGTTGTTGGGCACAGTGGCTTATAGTGGGCACAGTATCAGGGATCTCTCCAGGGATCTCTTCTTGGATCCTGTGCATCTGCAACACATTCCCAGAGAATAATGCCCCGAGCAGAGAATACAGGTTCTATATACTGCCAGCTCTAGGGACACACGGAGGGTCTCAGTATTATTACAACAGTCTGCTGCAGACTGACTTTGGATTCTGGAACCTTGGGCAAAGTCACCTCTTGGAGGTTCACTTCCTTCATCTGTTAACTGAAGAATGCTGAGCTCTCATATAGCTGCTCTGGCCACCTTGTTTAGAAATATGTGTGAGGACCTGGGAGCATCCTGCACACTTCTTTCTTCTTCTCTATAAAGGGGCAGGGCCAGGATTGGGACCAAAATGTTCTGATTTCCTTCTCAATGTGTTTCCCTCTGCCAGAATTTTTGAAACCACCATTTGTTGACCATGGCTGTGTTCTAGACACTGAATCCCTTTTGTGTATTGTTTAATCTCACAATAGCTCCATCCAACAAAGACTGCTGTCCTCAGCTTTCCAGATGAGAAAACTGAGCTCAGGAAAGTGCCGTGACCCACCCAAGACTCCAGAGCTGGTTGGTGATGGCACAGGTGCTCAGACCAGGTTTTTCAGTGTCAGAGCCTGCATCATCAGCCATCATGCTGTGTGGTTGGTCATCCACTCTGTCACATTTGGGTGGGGGTGCAACTGATGGGATGCGCCAGCCCACTCCCACACCTTTAAACTTGACTGTAGTGGGAATTATAAGGAAATCCTTTTTATTCCCACTTCCTCTATGCTTTGCACTTAGAAGCTTTAAGAAACTCTTTGCTTCTCACTGTGTTTCCCTCTGGCATAGAACTTACTGAACTGTGCATTACAATGATTATCTGCTTACTTATCTGTTTCTACAAACGAGCTGCAAGTTCTTCCAGGCCATATCTGTGTGTTCCTAGATCCAAGCAAGAGGTTTTCACAGGGACAGGGTCTAACAATATGTTACACAGAAACAATGAAGACAATACCTACTGGGGACTAAATGTTTTCTATAGGTCAAGGGCTGTGTGAGGTCACGTAGATAGATACATCAGTTTACTTAGTTCTCACAACAGACGTCTTTGGTGGGTGGCAGAGGAAGACCTTGAACGGTGGTCTGCCTGCTTCCAGGCGTGCCCTTAACCTGGCAAATGAGTACATCGATGGATGAGTGCAACATTCCTCTCCAGTCATCTGGGTTCATCTGTTTGTCTTCATGACCCAAAGAAGAGGAGGAAAATCAATCCTTTTGAAGATGCTTTCTCCCACCCTCTTCATTCATCCATCCTTCAGAGTGGGCTTTCAGACAGAACGTGAGAGGCCACCTGAGGATTTGGAGTAGGGTACCGATTTGTGCTGAATGGTCCTTGTGAATTATCTTCAGTATTCTCGCACACAAATGGAGACTTGCCAAACAGATGGAGGTGTATTTCAGCCACCTGTCCTCAGAGAGGAGTTTCTAATGGATTCATTCATTCATTCTTCTCTCCAGTAATTGAGGATCTACTATGTGTCATGAAACATTCAAATTTGTTCAGAAGGAAATAAAACCCAGCCCTTTTCTTCACTGTCTCTCAGTGTGAAAATACAATAAGTGCATCATGAGGCCGACTCCGTGTCGGACCTACCCAGGCTGTGTCTTGTGTACACAGGGGTGGTGGGAGGGTATTGGCAGATGGAAGCAGGAGTCACTGAGGGGTCTGAAAGTTGTGTACTTCACCCAGCTAGAGCGAGAGAGCAGGTTTCAGAAAGGCTTGTTGAGAACTCAGGACCCAAGAGCTGAGGTTAAAGGACTAGACAGAGAAGCAAAGGAGGGGTGTTTCAGGCCGAGTGAGCTGCGTGAGCAAGCACACAGGTGTGTGAGATGGTGGGAGGGACACAGGACATTTAACCCGGTCGTACCTGCGTATACAGTGGCAATTCTAGGCAGGATGTCATGAGAATATGTATTTCATTTGTTCAGGAACGCTTTCAAGTCTGCCTCTGCCTTTCTACTCTAGAAAATTGGAGCTGGAGTTCCTGTCAGAGACCATCCAGTCTCACCTACTCCCCCCAGGGAAGGGAAGGAATGTAGTCAAGGGCTCATGGCGTGGAGCCTGGAGGAGGAGAGCAGGGGTGGTCATGGGAATGCAGCTGGGAGACTGCACAGAGACTCTCTCACAGTATTGTGGAGAAGTGGTGGCCTCACCACTCCTTTGCATTTTATTTTTCAGGAAATAGGTCTTGCATCAATTGTAAGGGTGCTAATATTTCCTGAGAGCCATGACTTGCAAGTCACTGCACTCATGTTCCATAATGCAGACGTATTTAATCCTCCACAGACCCTCTCTGCCAGGGCTACTGACCCAATTTACAGATGAGAAAACGGAGGAAACTCAGATCACCTACCCAAAGACGCACGACCGGAAGGTAATACAGCCGTGGCTAAAATCCACTTCTGTCTGACTCACGGGCAAGCACCGCTGTCCTGATGTTCGTTCATTAGCTTTCCCCTTGAAACATTTCCCTAGGATTCAGATCGATCTCTCAGGATTCAGCCTCATTCTGATCTGATCTAAAGATGATTAAGGAAGGTTGATCTGAGTGGGGAGTGACTACGTTACAAAGAACTGCTACGTTTTTACTTTATTCCCTTGGCATTATCTTGGTAAATGGTGTCTCTGATAGATACATTATAAGTAGATGACTAGTTTAAAAGAAAAAATGTTTCATTTTCTATAATGGGATCTCCTTAAATAGGTCACCTTATATCTGTCTAGACACAAAGAGATAGCTATAGATAAATATAGCTAAGTATAGAAACATAAAGATAGGTGTGAGTATATTTTTATACATATGAATATATACATACGTACACACTCGCTTGTATATATAGATATAAATCTTTATCAGTTGTTGTGTGTTTATCTTCTCTTAATTGTTCACGCATGTAACTTATCTCTTCATTTGATTATGTGCTGGGATCTTTCATAGCCTTCTGGGAGCTTCCCTAGGAAAAAAATAAACATGGAAGTTTCCTCTCTAATCCAATTGCAGAATCCACACGATGGTGTCATTGTTGGCTCCTTCTTCCTCTCCTTTCTTGTTAATCAGACACCAAATCTTCCCATCCCCTGACGTGTCTTGTTTTACCCCAGTCACTAACTGTCCCCTTTAACTGCCCTACCTGCAGGCTGCTTTCTCAATCTCTGTACTATTGACATTTAGGGCCAGATAGTCTTTGTTGTATCGAGCTGTCCTTTGCATGTAGGATGCTTACAGATTCCTTGACCTCTACCCACTAAATACCAGTAGCGCCCTCTCTCCCGTCATGACGACTGAAAATGTCCCCATTACCAAGTGTCTTCTGTTGCGGGGGAGGGGAGCAAAATTGAGAACTGCTGTTCTAAGCTATCGTGAACAGCTACCTCGATGGTCTCCTTACTTCCATTCAGTGCAATCTTGCCACCTTATTGCTTAAAAAGAAAAAAAATCTGAGCAACATGAATGCCTAAAGAATGGTCATGCCTTTTGCAATATAGTTCTCATCTTGTTCTCCCTCAAGGTCCAGCGGACATTTCCAGTCGAGAGAGTGAACCTGCAGTTGACTGGATGCTGTCTCAGTTGGGAAGCCTTATGCCATATATTTGCCACCTTGTTGTGTCCTCTCAAACAAGTTTATGTTCTGAGCCTCACTTTTTCATCTGTGCATCGGGTATAATAATCTAACCAGTAGGGGCGCTAAGTACCAAACACCAATAACTTTAATATAAGGTAGAAAATGCTAAAGCTCCTTAAGTGAAGGTTCAGATGAAGCACCATGGGAGTTCAGAGGATGAAGAGATTTCTTCTGGCTGAGCCTAGAGAGGGGAGATCCCAGCAGAGTTTACCAAGGAAGTTGCATTGACATTAGCTTTGAAGTCTGGTGGTATTTGGATGTGTAGATGAGGTGAGGGATAACAACGAGGGTGGCATTCCAAGCAGAAGAAATGACTTGGGTGAAAATATCAGGACATGTAATAGAAACAGTGAGGTCTGATACGTGGTGGATACCTAGCACTGTGTGTGCTCTGTAGCGTAAGTGCTCAGTAGGGTTGGCAGCATGGTTGGGTGAAGCATATATTTTGAGAAAGGTACCTCGAAAGCATATGTTTTGAGACCAGATTATCCAGAAAGGGTGGGGGCCTGATGGACGAGAACCTGTCAAACCACAGGACTCTCCAGCTTAGTCAGTGAGGAGGGTCTCTGTATCCAGCTGTGCCTGAGTCATGGGCAAGAAGATAGACTGAGAACAGTAGGGGAGGGGACAAAGCCTGGAAGATCATCCAGAGTGTATTAAAATGATCACGATGAAAGAATGTGACAACTGGGAGATAGGACAGCCATTGGGTGGAGAGAAAGGGAAGGTGGCAGAAGCTGTGTTGTAGATAACTGTTAGGGTTCACATGATTTCTCAGCAGCTTTGGGGGAATATGGGCTGCACATCCTGCCCCCAATACCATTTTAGAATGGTCTGTGAACTTGGTCAAGTCACTTCTCTCTGAATCTCAGTTTTCCTTATCTGTAATGCCAAAGGTCTGGATTAATTTCCAGTAATCCCTCCATCTTAAACATAGACTAAAGCCCGAAAGGAGACTTCCCAGAGAACTTGGAGCCCTTACCCTCCTAGCTCCGTTGCTCGGCAAATGGCCAGGAGTACACCCAGTGGATCATCAGTCTTCAGCCATCCTGGGGCAGACTGTTGAGACCAGACCCAAGTGACGAGAAGAGAAGGACATTACTTGGGAGAATATGCATGTTCACAGCTCTGAGGATTAAAGGCCCATGTTCTTATCACTGCTGAACAGAGTATTATAAATCCAGTCTTAGAATACCAAATCCCCTTGCAGCTTGGCCATTGTGAGGGAATATTAAAAAGGCTGGAGACAGAAATAATCAGTTTCCCAATGACACATTGTCAAATAAAGCATTTCTCACATTATCCCCCCCCCCTTTTTTTTTCTTTCTCTGGCTCCTTCTCCCGTGCCTGGATAGTTAACATGAAAAAATAGATTAAAATGAGGCCGGGCTGAATGGAGTTCTAAGTTTGACTTTTCAGAAGGCTCTCTCAGTAGGGTAGTTTGGGGTACTTTCTATTTTTCATCTTTATATATTTTTCAGTGTTTGATATGGTGTCTGTAAGCAAATCAGCTGGAGGTACTAACATGGGGATGAAGGCAGAGCAGCAGGGAGGGTCCATGTGAGGTTTGATCAGGTGCCTTTGGATGCTGAGGTCAGAGCTGCTATGGGGACGGTATGATTTCTATTTCTCTGGCATGTCTGGTCAAGATTTTAGGCTCCTGGATATTTATTAAGTACCTTCTCTGGGCCAAGTACTGCATCTTAGGCTGAGTAAATGGTGGGGGTAGATGGCAGCTCAGGACCTAGAGTGGGAACACCGTCAACCAAATGCCCATATTGTGGAAGTGCAGCAGATGATTGAAAAACCACAGGGGCTGTGAGAGGAGATGTCACGGACCAGCCCCAATCTGAAGAGGCCAAGACTCCCTGAGGAAGTGATCTCCGAGCTGAGATGGTTGAGTGAGTTGAGATGAGCAAATGGAGGGGAGTGTATTAGGTTCCTAGGGCTGCCATAACAAATCACCACAGAGTGGGAGGTTTAAAACAACAGAAATTTATTCCCTCACAGTTCAGGAGGCCAGAAGTCCAAAATCAAGATGTCAGCGGGGTTTCCTCATTCTGGAGGCTGAGGGAGAATCTGTCCCATGCCTCCCAATTGCTTCTGTTGGTGGCGGGCAATCCTAGGCATTCCTTGGCTTGTGGATGCATCACTGCAATCTCTGTCTCTACCTTTACATGGCCTCCTTCTCCCCTCTCTCTGTGTGTGGCTGGCTGGCTGGGTGTTTGTCTGTGTCCTCTACTCTTCTTATGAGGACATCAGTCATTGGATTTAGGGCCCACCCAATCCAGGATGACCTCATCTCAACCAGTTAAAACTGCAACAACCCTATTTCCAAATAAGATCACATTCTGAGGTTCTGGGTGGACCTGAATTTTGGGAGGGTCATTATTTAAACCATGAAGGGGTGAGAGCACCCTAGGCTGAGGGTGCAGCCAGGGTGGAAGAGCCCCAAGCATCACACTTTGGGGGAATGCTCATTGCTCAGTGTGGCTCCAGGACAGGGTATGGGACCTGGGGGGAGCTGGGCCTGAGAAAGAAGCGGACACCTCCTCATGAAGGGCCTTGAGTGCCAGGCAAGGGGTCCCGACATTATTCTGAGGGCCTGGAGAGCCAAGAAAGGGTTTTGAGTAAGGGGGGCGGGTGCAAAAGGATTTGGTTCGGGATAGAGGAATAGAGAGGTTGATACTTGTTGAGTATTTCAGTGCCAGACCTTTTATTTTCTTGTTTAATCCTTGGCATGACTTTTCACATTGGGAACCATCAGAGCATTTTATAGATACGAGCCTGTATACAGCCCAAGGAGGTAAAATATCACAGCCAGCTTGTCACACACAGCTCGGAGGGAATCGGGATCCCCACGTTGGTCTCTGAGCCCCCAGACACCTGCTTTCCCCATCGTGGCACTCTGCCCTTGACATCCCCACCCTCACCCTTGTCTGGCTCCACTGGGGGATCTGCTACTCACCGTCAGTAACAGAACAAGAGGAGTGGGCTGATCCTGCTCTAGAGAGACTTCTAGTAGGGAAGGTTCCATGAGGGACAGAGACGCACATTGCTCCTGCTGTCGTCTCTTTCCCACTTCCTCCCTGACAGCTTAGTGAAATCCTCAGATCTGTAAGAAAAAGGTAAAACTGACTACCCCAAGACCTGTGATGCTCACAGTCTCGCACAAACCAACCCCTAAGTAACAGACTGGCATTTTTATTTCTGGAAATTGCTGCCACTTCTCCAACCTTGTTTGTCTTGGACTGCCCAAAAGTGAACACAGTCCAAATCGGATTTGGCATCAGGTCGTCCCTGAGGCCAGCAGGGCCTTTGCTCACCACCCCTCCAGCCTTGGCCTCTTCTTAACCTGCTTTCTAAAACTGCGCAGCCTTTCCCTGCGTCCTCTCCTCCCTCCTTGGCTTGCTGTGGCCCTACAGTGTTTTCTTCACCTCCAGGGCTCATGTTGGCTCCCGGCGTGCAGACTCACTGGCTGGACACTCTGGCCCTCCTTACCTTCCTGGTGTCATCACCTGCTTTTCTGTTGGCTTGCCCTTGGTGGAGAAAGACCACCAAGAAATGGGGTACAGCTCTGTGTGTGTGGGCTAGCGCAGGAGCCTGGACCAAGGACCATCTGCAAGGATGCGGATGACAGTTTCTTCTTGCTTCTGAGTTACGTGTCTGCTTTCTTAGGGTGGAATGTCCCACTAGGAATAGAGGTGGCCACATGGTTCTCTCGAGCCTGTACACAGCACTTCTCAGTTTGTAAGGGCTATCCCGGCAGTGCTCAGATTTGCTTTGCCCGGCAACCGGGTATAACACATGAATGAGAGCTGATCATAAGTTTACCACGTACCAGGCGCTGAGCATAGCTCTCCACGGCCATGAGCCCATATCTAACCTCTCTCTGTATGGATGCTTGCGACCCAATCTTGTGGATGAGAAAATTGTGATTGGGAGATTCATTCCTTTGTCCAAGGTTGCCCAGCTTCTATGTGGTAGCATGAGAGTTGATGAGGTCTTTCTGACCCTTTGACTTTCTGTGCCCCCAACTATGCTCTACTATTCCAAGTATTGCTGAGTCCAATTTACAGGTGAGTAAGTTGAGGGTCCATAGGAGCCATGCTGAAGCTAGTGCGAAGCTCAGCTGCACTACCTTGCATAATGGACCTCCTGGCTCTGTGCCTCAGTTTCCTTACTTCACAAAGGACAAAGATACCTCACGTGCACAGTTGTAAAAAGGTAAATGACAGAACACCTGTGAGGTGTCTGGTCCAGATTAAGAAGGATTTGGGTCTCCGGACAAGTTTTGCAGAACAGGCATTGGGGTGCAGAAGGTCAAGCTGTTGATTCATTCATTCCTTCATTTGTTCATGTACATGAGATAGACCCTTGCTGAGGCTGTTGATAGCAGCAAGAGCTAACAATCTGTGAGCAACGGCCGCATCCCCCACATGGCACCAAACACTACACACATCTTACTTAGCCTCACAGTGACCCAGTGAGCTGACACTGTGAATACTGCCCTTATTTAACCAATCACAAAGCCAAGGCTCTGAAAGGGAAAGTGACCTAGAAGGTCACGTAGCCTCTAAGGCGTAGAATCTGGACTAAAATCGTGTCACTCTGAGGCCAGCCCTTAGCCACTATGCCAGATACTGCTGGAGGGTGTCAGAGGCAAAGTGTGGGGCTTCCTGCCTTCCAGGAGCTGCTTATCTGGATTTAGGAGCTGATCAGGATTGCAGGGGTGACCAGGGAGGGCGGTTTGGGTGCAGTGCAGGCAGGGAGGGGCGGTCATGGGTGGAAGTGGACAGTTTGGTTAGGCTTTATCTTTCCCAGGTCATTGTTAATCCTGGGATCTGACCACAGGGTCCAACCCTCATAAACGGGGTGGGCGGGAGGGGCTGAGAATGAAGGGCCCTCGACCAGGCAGGGCCTGACCCTCAC